>NC_089177.1:2914219-2932834 GCF_947507565.1 Oscarella lobularis | reverse complement strand
ACTGACTGTGCAATGAAGTGATTTATCTCTGGCCTTCCTTCAACGTTCTGGGTCTGTTTAGTATGTAAGGGCATTACTCGTGGATCCTATCCGATTTCTTTGCACTTATCCACATTTGCTTCTAGACTGCTTTGCACTGGGCTATCAAATTGGACAAATTTGACACGGTTCGATTGCTTCTTGAATCTAATGCTGATCCCAGCCTGAAGACGGTAAGTTATTTCCAAGTAAAATATGGTGTATCAATATCAGTTTTTTAGCATGTAAGTACACTGTTGATATTATCAAAATTATGTCTAATTGAATGTGCTCTGTGGCTCGATCCGTTCATAAAGGGGGTAAGTGGAACTATTTATTTACACAGTAGTTGCTTCACGCATTTTTTACAGGGACAGACAGCATTACATTTGGCTGCCAAATTTGGCAGGAGCGACGTCATTTCTCTTCTGGTCGACAATCACGGTAAAAGAAGAATAATTCTAACCGCGTTGCATAATATATTGGAATTTATAATTGAAGGCGTTGATGTCTACGCTCGAGATCACGCCGGCAAGCAGCCAAGAGACATTGCGAGCGCAAAAGTCAAGGAAGAATGCAAAGGTTTGGCCGTCGTTGTCATCAAAAGAGCTGACATGTAAAGTTGCATTTTAGTGATGCTTGACTGGAAAGACGGTACGTAGCAATAGTGCACCAGTTTCTTTTGGCTAAAACGGACTCTCTAACCTTTCTTGCTAAATCACCTATTAATTCTCCCCACAAGAGCAGACAATTCGTTTATTATTACTGGCACTCTTGTCTATTTTATACACTCAGTTGATTCAAGCCCACCAGAAATTGAAGTTCCATTGAAAACGAGTGGAAGCTTTACTAGCGACGTTCAAGACGGTTCGTGGAAGCCATCGCGTAGCCGAAACGTACGCTAGGTTATTGACTACTGTGGCTTCAAATTGACTTGCTTCCTGTCTTTCCTTGAAAGTTTTTCTCACCCGGAATCCTTAAGCGAAGCTTCCGAAGGCTGCGTGGAAAGACGCCGAAGGAGAAGCCCGTCATCACTCACGTCTATCCCCAGCCTAGGTATGTATTGTAAATCATTTTAGTTTCTGTGACGTAATGTGGATAACTACAGTAGTTGGACTGACGAGCCCGAGCGTGGTAACGGGGAGTACAAGCTATCAACCTCAGAAGGTGATCTAACAGCAATAGACTGAGAGAAGAAATAGACTACCGTTAATTAACGAGACTGAGCCAACTGATTTGATTTAGAATACTTATCCATGACACTGACTGATGCATAGCATTTTACATTGAAACTAGAGTTGTGCTATATCTGCGACTACACTGTCTATATCAGCCGATTCCTTTTGTAGTGGCCGTTTCTTTACATCGTTCTTCATTGGCTTTTTCGTGGTTTTGATTGCCTTGATCGTCAGTCAAAACACTCAGCATCTGATGTATACTTACTTTGTATTGGCTCTGCTGTAGTACGGAATAATCTCGATCAGATGAAAGCGTCCTTTCAAGCAGAGCTTCTCTCGACACCTGCAATACAGCCTATCTACTCTTCGTAGAGAGAGAGACAGTAAAGACTGACTTTCTTTCCTGTTTTCGCCTTAGAAACTTTAACCGTAGTCTTTTTAGGCGCTAATGAGGACGGCTTCTTCCGTCTACTGTGCTGCTTGAGCCCCT
Source organism: Oscarella lobularis (assembly GCF_947507565.1). Lineage (NCBI taxonomy): Eukaryota > Metazoa > Porifera > Homoscleromorpha > Homosclerophorida > Oscarellidae > Oscarella > Oscarella lobularis. The sequence goes on along the minus strand of NC_089177.1, from coordinate 2,931,148 downwards.
TTCCCATTCGACGAATGCACAGGGCGAATGCACGTGCGGAGAATCAGCGTGCGCTAAGTCGTCGAAGATGCGTCTGGCATTTCGATGGTTACTGATCGTTTGCCTCGTCACGGCTCTTCCTCTGATCTATATAGCGACTAGGAAAGTCAAGAATCACGCCATATTGACAAATAGTCCTTTGGACGACTCGATTCTCGTGCGTTCGACGCCCGCTTCGCATATGGAGCCATCGAAGAAGCCGTACAAGCCAGATCCGCCTCCGACGAGCTTGAAGCGCGTTCTTCGAACGGGCAAGCGTCCCGTGAGCCTATCCCAAGAGCTCCGACGACGAAAAACTCTTTTCGTGGGCGTGGTCACGGCGAAGGATCTCCTCGAAACGCGCGCGCGAGCGATCTACGAAACGTGGGGTCGCGAAATGCCGAAAATCGCCTTCTTCTCGTCGGAAGGCACGACGAGCGCCGACTTGCCGATCGTCGCACTTCCGGCCGTCGACGACACGTATCCGCCCCAGAAAAAAGTTTTCACAATGCTCAAATACATTCACGATCATTTCATCGACGACTACGATTGGTTCATGCGCGCCGACGACGATCTCTACGTGCGTCCGAACGCTCTCGTCGCCTTTCTCGACACGATCGACAGCGGCGATTCCATCTACATGGGCCAGCCGGGTTTCGGTCGCGAGGAGGATCGACGACGCTTGAAATTGGAAACCGGCGAGGTCTACTGCATGGGCGGTCCGGGCGTCTTCTATAGTCGCGCTCTTCTCAAGAGACTTCGTCCGCACATCGACGAGTGCATGAAACGGACGGTCGTCTCGTATAACGAGGACGTCGAAGTGGGTCGGTGCATTAGTCGTCGCGTTGGACGTCAGTGCACGTGGAGCTACGAGTTGGAGAGGCATTTCTTTAATGATTTCTCGAAGGCCATGTTCACCGATCGCGAGTTGAAGGAGTTGAGGAAGCATCGATTTGCGCGCAATGCGGTGACGCTGCATCCAATCAAGCAGCCCGACATGATGCGCGTCGTTCATCAGTTCTTTCAGGAGTTTGAGATGGAGAAGTTGGAGGCCGAGCAGAGGAAAATTCAGGTCAGTGTTGCTATGTGGAAGGAGAGGAATAAAGCGGTTATAACATAGAGATTATGCGCGAGTAAATCAATTGTTTTAATGAATTCACTGACTACCGGTATTTTTTGTTTTATTATTTAATCTTCTCCAATACACTCCAGATTTTATTTAATCCGTCGGCGCTGTGGATCCCGTATAGTGTTTAGATGGATCGTCGTTTTCCCTTCGTACGACCTCAGTCGAGCAGAGATAAAACGTCGCGTGCCTTCTTTGGTGCTTTCGAAAGGTTATCGCGTCTTTGACGTCGATAATCGACAGTCGTTTCTCTATTCTGGCGATTTTTTTCTTTCAGCGTTGCGCGGCTGCGTCGCGTTCAGCAAATCGTCGGCTCGCACGCCGAAATCGACGTCATTTTATGCATTTTAGGCACGCAACTGTTGTTCTTCCCGTGGCGCGTGCAAAATTGAAGGATTGTCTAGGCGTCGATTCGAGATTCAATGACGAGAGCAGAAAACTTGTTGGCTATCTTCTCTTTGGACACTCGGGACGTCAAATCGACGATCCGAGGCGAGATAGCACCTTGGGGCCTTTTTTTGACCTCATCCTAATTTATGAAATCTAGCTTGGGATTTGACGACGACGTCATGGAAGGTAAGAAGACGAAATAGGAACGCTTTTGCGATCGAGTTTGAACGGCATTAGACGTCGTACTTGCGATTGGCTCGAATTTCGTGGAGGTGTACTGCAATCCTGTGAACTTTGCGTCACTGCTCCCTTTTATCTCCCATTGGCCAAATGTTCAGCTCTTTTGTCCGCGGAAGGAAGAGGTGGTGATGAGAGCTATCTTGGTCTATTGATAATTCGCTTAGTTTGAGGACGGCGATTTGGCTGAAGATTTCAAAGTTCAAAGTTTCATTGCAATGAGCCGGAATCGTTCGAATGTTGGCATTCCGTTTGGTCTACCAGGCAACTGGAAGTTTATTCGTCTTTGCCTTTTTTTTATCGTTCTCATTGACAGGAGGTGAAAAGTTTGACCCCATGCTCATAGAAAAGTGGCCGCTGATTCAGAGCTACGCTCTAGAAGACTACGGATGGTAGGATATGGATCAATTCTCTATGTGATTCTTTATGATTTTAAATAATCAGTGGAGGTTTCTTCACCATGCATCATGACGTATGCAGCATATTTGCCTTTTGGATATCGATTCCCTATGTATAATAAATAGGTGGTCGATGTTGCTGGACTACTGGCTCCCTTATATGACTGCCTTGATTTGGCTTCTCTGCTTCACATTGTCACTTGCGTACGTGGCTTGGAAACGCAACGATTTTTTTTTTTAAATTTTCTTTCTCAGATTTTGCCTTTGTTTGAAGGCCAGTTCAATTCTGTAGTGCAGAACGTTGATATTGTCAGCAGCAATAGGTTTGTTCCATTGTCTCATCTTTCTTGATCACGTTAAGCGCGAGTTGTGTTCTTCTCTTAGTCACGCTGACATGCTCTCTTTGCGTGAGGATTCTATTGGAGAGGTAAGAGTATGGAATTTCCCGTTTCTGTTTTTATTACGACTTTCTATCAAGCCTTTGTCTACGTACTTTACTCACGGGCTTGGCAATCAACCTTCGAGGTGCACATTATGTAATCGTTTTCGATATCTTTTCTTTTGTACGTTTGCACTTAGTGATGCCTCTCTCCGCGGTCCCGTTTTGCTTGCAGGGATCAACACTCAAAGGCAGACTATGGCGTCATTGGACGGTCGACTTCGCGGTGCTAAGATGACTCAATCGGCTATAGGGACATTGGGTCAACACGACGGAGAAATAGCGACACACATGGTGAGCAGAAATTGTTGATTGGGATTTATTTTAAAAATTTTCTTTTTAATTATTGAGTTGTGTGAGTGTGACGATCCCAAGGGTGCGTTGTCCTGCTCTAGAACATACTTCTTTCACACTGGATTCTTGTCAGACGGTAATTTGAGAAATTTAGGAATCCTAGCATTGCAATGTATGTACTTATTTCTTTTAGGACAGTCAAAAGGATTTCAGGCTCAGTAAGGAAGGAACGAATTTTCGCGTTTGTCTGACTCTTGGCTGCAGGTTTCTTACTGAACTCTACCACATCATGATTCAGTCCGTTTACAAAGCCATTGATGTCTACGTGAAAACACTCAGTTGTAGAAATGTAGGCGCGTAACCGTTCTTTGTCACAAATTGAGCTACCGTATTGTTTTTATCTTAGGCTGAAGAGAGTTGCTTCAGATCGTTGAAGTCTATAATGAAGGATCGTCAAATTAGAAGAGAGAACGTCGTGTTTTCAATGTGGGCACGCAACTCTCACGGACAGTAGGCTCTAACGGGTACGTAAGATGTACTTATGATTTGGATTTCATATCCTAGGCCAGTTGACCTGGTTGATGGAAAACGCGTATCTGCAATTAAGACCGTAAGCGGACTTGGGGGAGAGAATGCAAAGTGAACGACCGTTTGCATGCGTGTAGGCTCGTCTTATCGTATACGATGTCCCTGGAACGACCGGATCCCTCGCTTACGCCGATTCGTTTCTCGATTCGTCTATCCAAGTGAATCGCCAAGGTAAAGAGAGAGAGAGATTAGAATGACTACTGACCACAATTAAATCGTAAGTAGCTGAGACCCAAGAAGACACTGCGTGGCTCTCACTGACAGAATCTATACCCGCATACGTAGCTTGGCCTGTAAGTATGAACGAGCACTTTGAAAAGCGTCTCTACATTCCCCCTTGGCGAACAGGGAGATGCAGAGGAAGTGCGGACACAACTCCAACTGGCCAACAAAATAAAAGTACGTCAAGTCAACAATACGATACGTTTTCCTCTAAGCGATCAATATGCAAAGGCATCGACTCGGGTGTTGCTAAACGACGACGCTTATTTGGTGATGAGCGAAAAGCCTCAGAGATGGCTAAAAGGTATGGAGATTTGCATTAGCGGCTTGCTGACGCATCGTCTAGGCAAATTGATCATTACGAGCGAACTTGCGGCGTTCAAGGCTCCCCACTTCGGCTACGTCTCGTTTCCTTTCGAACACGTCGATTCCGTCAAGCTCTACAACGCTGTACGCCTCTTCGATCGCGACGTCGAATCTCCGCTCCGACGCGCGTGTACTACTGTTTTTTTTTACTAGGGCTCTCCGAGTGATCTATCGTTTCTGCTTCTTTGCTATTCGGACGCGTTGCTGCCTCGTCTTCCCTTCGTTTGTCGTCAATCGTCGTGCACACTTGCTCTCGCCTTGATGCCCGCCTCGCCGGCCTACAGGGCATTTTACAAGCACGTCTCGCCCGTTTGGAAGACGACGAGTGCTACCTCTTCGGCGACTTCATTTCTTGAGGACATAGACGAATTGCCTGATGAATTCGAGGAAATGTATGAATTAAACGCAGGGGAAATTCTGTCTGATCATTAATTTTTCTTTTTCTAGTTATCGACAACTCCGTTTTCACTATAGGCTCAATGCTAGAGGCTCGTCGGCGAGACAAAGAGCCCAAGATAAATCGCCTCAACTCGACAGGCATGTCAATAGTACATATAAATCAAACCACCTAGAAGTCTATGTATTAGATTTGCGGCACACGTAGAAGCGAGTGCCTGTCTTCAAGGTCAACACGTACCATCTGTCGACGAACTCTCTCTAGCATTAGATTCGACCGTTTTCAACGACGATCGCGGCGAAGGCGGCGAAGAGTCAAAACAAGTCATTTTTGTGACAATCGTTTTCCGTGTTTACTGACTCGTTTTTTTTCAGATTGCTGTCACGGTCATAGCGGGAATGCTTGGAAGCGGCAAGCATCAACTCAGTGAGAGACTAGTGAACTTAGACAAGGAGGGAACGAGGTATAAGTAGATCACGAGAAAGATCAGAGTACATACAGTGTATCTAGATCCTTTTTTTCTCTAGATGGATAGTGCTGAGACAGCCTCTGGATAATTGCGACGACTTTAATCCGGAAGGTTGTAAATTGAAAGCGGTTTTTATATACTGTACTTTGCTTTAGATTTGCAGTCGTTTTTGTCTTCGATTGTGACTAAGACTCGACAACGCAAGACGTCGTCCGGTTCTGGTCCAAAGAAACGAACTCGAATTCTTATCGTAACGCCAGGGTGAGTCTCAGTAAGGAAAAGATATGCACTAGGGCTATTCGTTCCTGTAGGGTGACCGGTGTCAAAGAAGTGATACACGCAGTTGTTCAGCATCCCTCCGAGACGGTCAGAGAATGTCTGACTTTGGGCGCAGTAACTTCGTGCGTGGATTTGACCAATTGCTGCGCAGACAATGGGTAGGTGCTTTTGAATATCAGAACCGTACCAAATGACTTTGTGCGTTTCTCTAGGCAATTTTTTCCAAATTTGCTTTCCGATTGCTCTTCGGGTCTGGCGAACAACATCGTCTGGACGACGAACGCTGACGCGGATGAGGTAGGTATTCGTTTCACATAGTCTTTGTAGACTTCGCGTAATGGGGGGCCCTCAATGGAGATGAGGGATTATTACGTGGAGCAGCTGATTCGCGCGTGCAATCCCTCTGCTACGTACATCCAATGTCCGTCTTCGAAAGCTCTGACGTAAGAACTCTTGACGCCATTTCCTACGATGTAACATTCTTACTTTTCAGCGACGAAAACTTGCTGGCTATATTGTCCGACACCGCCTTCTCGGATCCGTCTAATCGACGCATTCGTCTCCTACTTCATCCGGATATGTGCGTGATACGTTTGTTCGTGTTTATTGCTTTGTGCTTTGTGAAGGCTGCAAGAAAGTCCTGTGTCTCGCCCGACGCCGTCTCATAACTTTCATTCGGTCTGCAATTATGTGCGGGGTAGTTGTGTTCTTTGGCACGTTTTTCTAGATTTGTCTGAAGTTCTATCTTCCGCTGGAGCGGCAACTTCTCGTTTCTCAACTGTCTGGTAGAACGTTCGAGCTATATTCGCTATTTCGTTTGCACAATGCTCTTATTGTAGTTTTGAAGTCAAGGAGTTCAGACACGGTGTACCACATTCGGGCGAGATTGACTCTCACAGGCAAACTAAAATCTCCTGGCATTTCTTCTTTGGCAAGCGTCCGTTCACAGATTCGCCTGTTTTTCACGATTTGGAGTTTGTTCGTCAGAGCAAATTCCTCGCACTCTCTTCGGCCACTGATGCGCTTCCTGCTACATCTAAAGAAAACGTCATCGTTTTCTGGGGCACCAATTTGAATGAAGAACGTCTCAAGAATTGGCTCAAACAATGCAGGAAACAGGTAGAAACAATCTTTTATGGTTTACGTTACTGCATGTAGAGGCCTTTGTGTCAGCTTCCACAAACTAAGAAGCACAGGACAAAGGAGGATCTGAGCCATTCAGAAATCGCCCAAATTCAGGTTTGATACAAAACCGGGCATCCCTTTCTATATCGAATGTTTGCAGCGTCTGCATAAACTTGATCCACTTCCCGAAGGGCATTTCTTTAACGGTTATCACTATGTCAGCCTTGCGGGAGATAAATCTGATACCCATCCACGTTAGTTTCACCTAATTATAGAGTTGCATCTTTCAAGTTTTACTGTACAGTCTTACCAACGTTTATTGACGACTACGTGGCCCAAGAGAACGCACGAATTGATAGGCACAATGAAAAGGTGGCACGGGGTCCGTTACAGGATCTATTTTCAGCTGAACACTAAAAGAGCTGGTATAAAAATCACTGCAGCTGCTTATATTTTTATTGCTTTATCTCTATGTGATGATGTTGTGAAGTGTACTTGGACGATCATCTGTAACGAAATCGGCGCCAATAGTTTGTCCGGCAGCGCGCCACCAACGCGTTACGTCGACGAGTTCCCGTACAGCGATCAAAACCACGAGGCCGTTCTGCTCTTCTCCTCGGAGTCCTCGCTCGCGATTCCTATAACCCGTCCCAAGATGGAAACGGGAAACAACGAATCCAACTATGGAGCTGTACGCGCGGCTTCGGGTCCGTTTCGTTTCTCGCGACCATTTGGCGCAAGGGCGAAGCACAGTGTCGCCTCCACGCACGAGGTTAATACCAGCTAGCCCACCCTACCTTCATATTCGTACAGCCGGTAAGTTCTGCAACGCTGACCAGTCGTGCGTTGGTCGTGACGCAAACACCGCGCGGACCTCGTCTCTTTCCCTCTTCCTAATTGTCAGCGCAGGTGTATGAGCAAGATCGGTAATTTCTCGCGGATGCCGCGAAGCCAGCGCCTGGTGAGAAAATAGCGAAGAGGCTCTTCACTAATACATTTGTATTATTTCACACCAGAGGATTCATTGGGCGTCCGGACTATAACTGAAGGGCTGTGCGTCGTTTGAGAAGGAGCAGCGATACCTGCAGGCGGATTGGCATTTTGAATTGTAGAAAATATGGAGTGATTTGTCCGGAGTTTCATAATAACCACTGGTATGCGTGAAAAAATAGATATATTTTGGTTTATTCTTGCTTGTTAGGTCTCGCTATTGTTGGAATTTCGTTGAGTTCTGGTATTGGTGGCTGCGCAGGCGCTATCACTATTGCGAAGAAGAGAATGTAGTAGGAAAACGGTTTTTATAGTCTTAGATGAAAGGGTGTAGGAGGAAGGCATGTGGTGCATGTGTAGTAGGCGCATAACATGACTTGCACGCCTTATTTCCCAGACGCGCTAGGCAGACTGTAGTTAGGTTAGATAGGCTAGTTGGGGCGCCGGCGGGGTGGTGCACCCCGCGTGCGCTGCCGCCGTCATGGAGAAAAGGATAGGGTATAAACATTTTATTTCAATAAAAATGAAAAAACGAACAGACTTTCCCTCTTTTTGCGCGGGCAGTTTTTGATAACGGGGTCTTGCCCAGGACCCCGGAAGAGCAGTTTTTGTTGACGGGGTCTTGCTCAGGACCCCCATGGATGCAGTTTTTGTTGTGGAGGTCGTGCCCAGGACCCCCAAATTCTTATCTACAAAGAAAGCGGATTAGGAGGAGGAGGAGGAAAGCTGCCAACGCATTACCCACTTGTGATGGCAAACACCACCGTCTCCTGCCACAAATGCGTGCCTGCAGTATTGCATACAGGCTTCCTTTTGCTGTAGGCGTCCTCCCAAAGAGACTACCAATAAGGATGGTAGCCTCAAAAGGCGCACGCCATGAAAATTGGGCAGTTTTTCTGCTCGGGGCCGCACAACCGCTTCAGCAGTTGATGTAAGCCTGCCCAGGAGTCGGTGGCAGTTTAGACGTTATTGCCTCATACCACCGGAGGCATACAAGCAGTTTAAGTGATGGCATCTTATAATTAAGATACAAATCACCGGATCCGGTAGATGGACCCCCGTCCTGCTGAGGACGTTGGGACCACGGTCAACCTCTTCGTCACCTTCTTCTTCTTCAGAAAGTTATAGCCCTGATCATTCTTTTTTTCCGGTCACGTGTTGATCAAAATCTATCGTTTGATTTGATACCGCGACGCCAAACAGAAAACAAACCCCGCTGTTTCATAAATAAATCAGGGGAGTAAAGGGGGCCCAGCTAGGGGGTCCCCTCTCCCGTATCTGACGTTAGAATCTTACTAGAAAAGCGATTGGACACCCAAGCAATTCGCGGCTCCGTCTTCGATAACGGTATAGCTGGTATCGCGGGTACTTCGTTGAAAACCATCATCGTTCGCCAGTCTGATCGTTGATCTGCTCAGCTGATCCGCTTCGGCCGAGTAAGAAGGAAATTCTTTAACGTCATTGCGAGGCAATGCGGGCTCGCCCTGAGGACCCGAGTGATTCAGCAGCAGAAGTGTGGCCGAACATCGCTTGCCCGTATGACCCCATTGTTTCCTAGAAAAAAAAAGCCCGGAAACGCGTGCCGTTAGTGTGTCCTGTTATTGCAGGCGGAGAGCTGCGTGATAATAACAATGGACTGTGACACTAAACGGCAAAGGATAATAACGCGTGCAATTCGTACAACTATGATGGACTCTGATGAAGTAAATGAAGCCGTTATTACTGTCTACTTCTCGCCCCCACCCCTACCCGCCCAAATCCTTACTTCCAAAGACAACATTCAGCTCCAAAACCAGTCCACTCTGAAATAATAGAATCTCAATACAAGATGAGGGTAATGATAATACGCTGCTCTGAAAGCGCCTTACGACTGACCGGAATCACGGCTCTTCGGGATGTCTCGAAAGGTACATACAAGTATTTATTTATTTATCTATTTTTCTTCCTTGCCTTCGCAAGTACAGCAGAAGCAGAAGCAGCCAATCATGATAGGAATAAAACGGATTAGTCGCCGGTGCGTATTAAATTCGCAACCAATTAGCAAAAGCATGCTGCCGCCCTCGGCTACGGATACGGCCGCGGTCGTGGCAAGCAACCGCAATCCTCAGTGCTCTCAAACAGTCGCAACTGTCTCTTTCCCTTGCACACCATTACAATATTGATAGTACTCTGATACACCGGCGCATTGTGCAAGCCGTACTTGTGGCATCGCTTTCTCCCGCAGTGCTTTACCTTCACTTTGTGCGCGCTCTTACATTCGTCGACGCTTATCCAGTAGTGCACAATGCGATCGTTTATCCACGGCCAAGTCTCCGTCGTCGTCGTAGTCGAAGTCGGAGTCGCGACCGCCGTTGGTGACGGCTCGCCGCTCAACGGATCGGGCGGAGAGCAGGGCAGACGAAAACAGTGCCGCACCTCCAACGTCGGCGGACATTTGACGTCCTCCATTCCATTGGCAGTCGAAGTCGGCCGAGCTGCGATTCGTCGATGGCGTCTCGAAATGCCCATGTCGCACGATTTAGAGCATTCGGTCCACGGCGACCAAGACGTCATCGTACACGGTTCTTCGTCTGAAAGCGGTAATGACGCCTTTTGATTAAAAAAAAAGTCAAACGCTCACCGTCGCATATCCAAGATGGACAGCACTCTCCGGGCAATATCGTTTTTCTTCCGTGGCCAGGACAGTCGCGTTTGGTAACATCCGGACAGGTAAGCTCTCCTGATGGCGGCGTGGAGTTGAACGAAATGCCAAACAAACACGAGTACTGGTCGCCGCACTCGCCGTTACTGTAGTTGTGCCACGTCTCGGCGTGCGCGTATTTCCTCTTGTGTATTCCGTCGCCGACGACGCAGACTAAAAAGAAAAAAGAAGAAATGGCCGCGCGGAAAATCCTTTCTCTACTCGACTGACATCGATGGCAGAGTAACTGCGGACATCCGCACTCGTCTTCGACGCAGTGAGGCTGAGGGCAGGTGTTGTCCTTAGTGGGACCCAGCAAGCGACCCTTGCACAGACTCGACCATTTCGGGCAACTTCGACTCGGACACGAAACTCTGCCTCTGTCGCACATGCACGTCGAACAGCCGCTTTGAATCAATTTTCCGTGCGGGTAGATTTTCAGTGCTCCCGTGCTCTCGTCTTTCCATGTGCAACCTATGCAGATGCCGAAAAGCATTTAGGAACATAACGGCATTTGCATAAGAAAAGCCTTCTACACGCGACAATTACTTTACCCCATTCCTCCCCATGTGTACACAGCTAAAGAAGCGACTGTCCCACCACCCACGGCACGCCGTATATAAACAACAGCTTCTCTTCGAGTCCCTCCCCACGCTTACACGTCTCAACGATGTCGCAGAAGATCGTGCCGTTGGCGCACGTGCACTGCGTACAGGAATCGTTCGTAATCCACTTGGCACCCTGAACGTAGCCGCCTTCGCAGTCCAAGTTTTCGGGCGGCGTTAATTGGGCTAAGAAATCAAATGCCGGCGGGTAAAAAATGCAAAACCAGGGGATCCCGCAATACAAACTAGCTAGCAATATTGAGCTCGAAGGAGGGAGAGAGAGAGAGCTAAGGAGAATATGAGAGCGAAGACGCGCGAGGAAAAAGGGGGGCAACGCGCACAACCGGGGAGAGGAAAAGCTAGGGGGACGCGGGAAGGAGAAAAGACTCACCTGAAGAACTATAGTCGTCATCGCTATCGATAGGCACTGTACGAGAACGACAAAGAACAACTAACAGCAGCCAGAGCAATGCTCGTTCCATTGTCTTGTCAGTGATATATGGAGGAGAGGCGCACTAGTGTTAGCCGAAGGGAGGTAAGCACTACTGACACTACGTCCGTCGGGACACGCGCTCTTATAGAATCGGTGATACGGCGTCTAGTTGTCTAATGGGTTCATTATCGAGCAAAGCTGGCCGCAGAGCAAGTTATTAACATCTTCAGCATCGTAGGAACGCTAAAATAACTGACTGCCAGTTGTTTAATCAACCGCAGACGAGGAATCATGGGGTCGACCGAAGCAGATTGGACGCTTCGAGGGGGAGCTCGCTATGCGCGACGCGACGGAGAGGTGCAAGACGTCGAATACCAAAGAACGACTGCGTCGTATCAGAAAACATGCGCGAGAAGTATGCAAACGAAAGCAAACACGGGGGGTGCCATTAGTAGTAGGTGCGAGGGGGGAGCCGAACAAAAGGGAGAACCCTTATTCCGCGATTGACTGAATCCCCTCTATCCTCCCCCTACCCCCGGGGCGTGTCTCAAGTCGACTTGCAATTGAAAACGAGCGTTAGAAATTGTTCGTAGGTCAGCTGCACCCAGCCGGTTCGATTGGCGTCCTGGCGCCGGAAACTCGCCGTCAACATCTGAGAAAACACGAAAAGAGCTACGTGGGCAGCCGACGCGACGCGGAATGCTTTCAGGTGCGGAGGTGGTATAAAGATGATAATAAATATAGAACAGTAGGCAATCGAGCCGAAAAAACAACCGCCTAACTTCCACCGCCGCGCAAACGCCCCATTTTTTCCTTACCTCGACAGTTATGCAGCACTGAATGAAATCGTCGAAGGCGACCGTCCCTTGTCCCGTACGATCAAACTTTCGAATGAGAAGATCGTAGAAGCGATCGGAGAGCCGATACCCTAGCAGTTTCAGACCGCATTTACACGCGCGAACTTAACCCAAATTGAGTCCATTAGTACCAAAGGTAGAGAGCGCTGCATAGATAAATATGAAAGAAAAGCCGCAGCAGGATCCTTCTTTGGCGGTGTACCTGTTTGGAGTTCGCCTTTGTCGATTCGGCCCGATCGATCGCGATCGAAACTCCGAAACGTCTCCTGCCAATCGGTGACGTATTTCCAGAGGGCGCCAAATTCGTCGAACGTTATATTGCCGGACTTGTCGCGATCGAACATGCCTTGAATAAAAAGAAAATTAGCACCCCGACGACTTCTCGCTAATGAAAGCACGCCAAACGCGTCCTTCGTCGCCGAGTCGCCGTAGTCTACGTTTGGCTTCCGTCGGGGAACGATGAATCATCGCGTCGCTTACTCCTATTCGTGTCGTGTGGTCTCTTTGTATCGAATATAAAATGCAGGGTTGCTGTTGCCATAAACCGCAACCGTGCAGATTCTTTTAGGCACGGTTTGTTGTATGGTATGGGACCCCCTCCCCTGTGAGACACGCCTGCCTCTTACTGATCATTAGGCGAACTGTTTCGGGATTGAAGGGGTTCCACGAGCCTAAAGTAATCGCGATCGAACGTTGCTTTTGCTCGGAATTTGCGTCTCACCGTTGGCAAGAGCCGTCTGAAGTTCGTCGGCCGATATCTTCCCGTTTCGATCCTTGTCGACTCTGAAATTTGGCTACACTTTCTCCTGATGTCATTCAATATCTCCAAGTAGGTTTCACCTTGAGAATATGCCCCAGAGGAACTGCTGATCGACTGGCATTTTCGGTGCTCCGTATCCGTACGCCATCTTGGAAATAGTCACGTGATGAAATTGAGACATTGACACATTGCGCCAGGAGAGGTGCTTCACATGTGCAAAGAATTTTTATTTTTTGTTTGTCTCCAAAAATGTCACTTACGTCGCTACAGTTTGAAGCAGCGAACAGAAAAGCTATCATCGTGATCTTTATGAGCTTCTGCTACTACTTGTCAGGAGTAAAAGGGACAAAATCAGTTGAACGCCACATTCAAACATTAATTCGTTCCAGTGCTTCTAAAGAGTACGGTTTCAGAATTTCCTCTACGGACTGTGATTCACCAGAAACAAACCGTACTAGCACAAATTCAAGCCTGTTGCATCGTGAAGAGCGAAGCGTCTTACTACAGCTCTACATTCGTACAAATGGACCTTGTTGGACTAATCGATGCGGGTGGAATACTTCAAGACACTACTGTATGTGGTATGGCATCGTTTGCGACGAAACCGAAAGGGTACAGGAGATCTCACTGATTTCAAATAACCTGTTTGGCGTTCTGCCACCTTCAGTACTGAAACTCCGACATTTAAAAATTTTTATGGTCAGCCAAAACGCCTTGTATGGCGACATAGGAGCCGTTCTTCCTCGTTTGCCGCCAAACAATCGATTACGACATATTGCGCTTTCGTTCAACAACTTCAGCGGAATCGTACCGTGGAAAAATATTTCTACATACGGAGCATTATATAAGCTACAGCTATCTTGCAACGAAAACATTTCCGGGAATCTTTCAGACGACGTGGGCAGTCTACGATGGCTTGGCGTTTTGAGCCTAGGTCAAACGAAGATCAGCGGTCACCTTCCGCTGAGGGGCCTAACCAAAATGAAGAGTCTGTACTTTCTAGATTTCGAAGATCTTCGTCTAAGAGGAAACATAACGAAACTACCAGCCCTTCCTCGACTGTTCGAGATGAACCTGATGGGAAACAGACTAACGGGAACGCTGCCTCTTGATTTTGGAAACAAATACCCGAAACTAGAAAACATTTTCCTCAAGGAGAATAAGATAACAGGAACGCTTCCAGACATTTTTCAGCAATTGGTCAACTTGCAGACTATTGACGTGAGCAGCAACTACTTACACGGAACTATCCCGGTGTCGCTGCTGACTCACCAGACTGTCGGCATAATTGACGCATCGTACAATCGTTTTACTTGGTTCGACATGTCACCGTCATCCTTCAAATTGCCTAATCTCCGAGTCATCCGAATGGCTTCTAACCCCCTGAGCGTGTCATTCCAACAAGTTGTCAGCGCATTTCGCAACGTCAAGCATCTTCAAATCATGGACTTTTCTGCCTGCAATCTAAGCGGTCACATTCCGTTGCAATTTTGGAATACAAACGCATTCGGCTTTGGCGAGCTCGTTAGCATCAACATATCGCACAATCAAATCTGTGGACCTGTTCCCAAATCAGCAACACCCAACAGATACTTAGGTAACGTGGACCTCTCCAACAACTACCTGTGGGGGCCGCTTTCCAATTTGGGGGGATTTCTCTATTCTCTCAGTCGATACAGCGTTTTGAACAATCCTCTTCTTAAGACAGACAATCTTGATCGTCCTCTCCCAGCGCAGCTCATCGTCGACGACAGCGTTCGCATAAGGGAACAAGAACACGACAATTTCTCGTGTCCCCAAATAAAATTCAACACGTTTCCTTACGGCATTGTCTTGATGAACAGTTCGTACTACGGAAAGGTGCTTTGCCGATGCGACGAGGGATATTTTGGTCATAGAGGCAGATGTCGTCTGTGTCCAAACGGCGGAACGTGTCGAGGCAGTCAGAAAAAAAGCCTGATAACGATTAAAGGTCACCGCTATCCGTCGCCGTCGCCGAAAAACATGACGAAGCTAATTCAATGCCGCTTTTCCCTCGTCGGAAAAAATCGATGTAATCCTTTCGGCAATTGCACCTGTTGGCTCAGCGACAATGGTACGGTGGCCGAGTGTAACGAATCGTGCCTGTGTGCGACTCACAGCTTCAATCGACTCTGCTCCCAATGCAGACCCGGCGCTCATCTGCTGTTCGACAGATGTATTCCGTGCAGCCACATACAACAGAATATCATTCTGTTCTCTGCAACTGTCGGAGCCGTTCTGCTTCTTCTCGTCGCTCAGTGGATTCTGAATCTGTTTCAACCGTGCTGCCTATCAAGCAAAACCCTACAAAAAATCAATATAGGAACGGTCTTCGTCCAAGCCATTATTCTCGTCAGTCTCGTCTTGTCTAACTTAATTCCCTCCTACATAGCCGAAGGTTACTTTCTCGTTCTCGTTTTGGTCATCGTTAGCTACTACAGAGTGACGACCGTCACTGTATTAGCCACAACACTCATCTTCTACTTTCAAATTCTTGGAAAAATCACGACGGCAAGCATCGACAGCACCGATGACGACCACTACACGTTCGCCTCCTTTCTCCATCATCTCGGCGTCTACAAAGTCCTAGAGGCAGTCAACCTAAACTTTAGCGGTCTCGCCTGCCTCTTTCCCATTCTATACAAACCGCTCGGTAAGCTCGTTTCGCTCGGCGTCCTACCGATTATACTCGGTACGATTCTGCTCCTCGGGCAAGTGATTAATTACCAAGTAGCTATTCGATGGGGACGGGCGGCGAGAAGAAGTCTCCGATATCATTGCCATCTTCGCAGCATAACGAACAAAAACGTCAAGCGTAATTTCATCTTCCTGTTCAACATCGTCTATTTTCCCGTTGCTAGCAACGCAATCGAGGTCTTCGTCCCGTGCAATCGCGATCCAGACGAAGACGACGCATACATGCGCGCCTTTCCGTGGATTCGATGCGGATCGACGCTCCATCGACGACTCGTCGCCGTCGCTGCCGCGCTAATTGCTACGTACGGATGCTGCTTACCTATCATCTATGCACTCTTGCTAGCCAAATATGCCAAATCGGCGGTAAAAGGATCAACGAAGACGTTCGCCAAAGCGCAAGAGTGGCTTCGTCCACTGTGCGATCCTTACAAGCCGAAGTATCGTCGAACAATGCCTGTCGTTCTCATGCTCCGTCGACTAGCTGCCGCGGTTGTTTTGTCCGTCTTCAATAAGTTCACGATGAACGATATTGAACGACTGCTGTTCGGAGGTCTCGTCGTCGCCTCCGTCACGTTCGTCGTCGCCAAACGGCCGTACAAGGCGGCGCGCGGCGAATTGGAAAACTACGTCGACGCCGCCGCTTTTGCCGTCCTGCTCGTCACCTATGACACAACCAGAAATCAACCGTACACGTCAACGGCGGGAGCGACAGCGACGTTCGCCGTTAATGTAGTGTACGTCGTAACGGTCGTCGCACTTCTTATTTGGTATGTCTGGTTGACTATACGACGACGCAGGGCTCAAAAAGGCGAGCCTATGCAAACGAGAGGCTATGGAACGGCGGAATCTCACTAGAAACAAAACGCTAGGAATCGCCACTTTGGAGACGAGAACACGCATGTTGTAGTATCCTTTTAGAATGATTTATCTTATCTTGTGCTGCACGGTAGCTCCAGCAATCAGGAAGTTAAGTTCATAACTCATCTGACAGACTAACTAGCGTGATTTCCTCCCTTTTCTTCCCTTCCACTTTTTTCGAGTCGACGGGGCGCTTTTGCGCTAAGGACGCGTCTTGCAACTTACACTCTTGTCTGCTAATTGCGGCTTACCCGTTTTGGAGTCCTTTCTCCCGTCAATGCGGTCAAGTCATCAAAATCAGCCAGATGGCCCAGATCAGCTCCATCAGATAATCTCTGCAAACAATGGCTCTTCTATCGACACAGGTATGCCTAGTCTCCTTCTCACCCTTTTCTTCTTCGTCGGCTTTTCGTTAAGCCGAATAAAGTTGTCCTCCTCGTATCTGAGAGCAAATAAGCTAAAACAGTTTCTACAAATACCTTTATTTACTTGCCTCTCCCGTTCCTTGTCCTTCTCTCTATTTCGTGTCTGAGTAACAGCCGGGTGAAACTAGCAAAAAATTAAGCTCTTCTACCACGAAATGCAGGACAAAACGTTTCATACACTAATTTCCTCTGGTCCGTCTTGAAATTCGCCTAAAAGGAAAAAGATATAAACACGTGCAATGATCTACTCCCATT